>NC_092097.1:59285457-59302957 GCF_045679555.1 Salvelinus alpinus
ATCCCCATTATGTGTGACTAGACTACATCATCCCCATTCTGTGTGACTAGACTACATCATCCCCATTCTGTGTGACTAGACTACATCATCCCCATTCTGTGTGACTAGACTACATCATCCCCATTCTGTGTGACTAGACTACATCATCCCCATTCTGTGTGACTGGACTACATCATCCCCATTCTGTGTGACTAGACTGCATCATCCCCATTCTGTGTGACTAGACTACATCATCCCCATTCTGTGTGACTAGACTGCATCCTCCCCATTCTGTGTGACTAGACTGCATCATCCCCATTCTGTGTGACTAGACTACATCATCCCCATTCTGTGTGACTAGACTACATCATCCCCATTCTGTGTGACTAGACTACATCATCCCCATTCTGTGTGACTAGACTACATCATCCCCATTCTGTGTGACTAGACTACATCATCCCCATTCTGTGTGACTAGACTACATCATCCCCATTCTGTGTGACTAGACTACATCATCCCCATTCTGTGTGACTAGACTACATCATCCCCATTCTGTGTGACTAGACTACATCATCCCCATTCTGTGTGACTAGACTACATTATCCCCATTCTGTGTGACTAGACTACATATTCTCCTGCTGTATTTCACGTTGGCTTTTCTCTCCAACAACAGACACCTCTTTGAAAACACACATTCTCAGACAAAACATTTCCCTAGCAACTAAAGCCTCCCCTCATTAATAATGTGGGCTAGCATCTCAGCATCTTTACCTCAAGGTAAACTAAACACAAGACTAGAAATGTCCTAGCATCGTTAAAGTGGAAGTGACCTAGACTGTCAGTGCTTCAACCAGCTCCTCTGACTAGCCCTGTCATACTGAGTTCAGACAGATCTGGACCAGCCAGGTTAACAGGGTGATGTTCACAGATCTGGACCAGCCAGGTTAACAGGGTGATGTTCAGACAGATCTGGACCAGCCAGGTTAACAGGGTGATGTTCAGACAGATCTGGACCAGCCAGGTTAACAGGGTGATGTTCAGACAGATCTGGACCAGCCAGGTTAACAGGGTGATGTTCAGACAGATCTGGACCAGCCAGGTTAACAGGGTGATGTTCAGACAGATCTGGACCAGCCAGGTTAACAGGGTGATGTTCAGACAGATCTGGACCAGCCAGGTTAACAGGGTGATGTTCACAGATCTGGACCAGCCAGGTTAACAGGGTGATGTTCAGACAGATCTGGACCAGCCAGGTTAACAGGGTGATGTTCAGACAGATCTGGACCAGCCAGGTTAACAGGGTGATGTTCACAGATCTGGACCAGCCAGGTTAACAGGGTGATGTTCAGACAGATCTGGACCAGCCAGGTTAACAGGGTGATGTTCACAGATCTGGACCAGCCAGGTTAACAGGGTGATGTTCACAGATCTGGACCAGCCAGGTTAACAGGGTGATGTTCAGACAGATCTGGACCAGCCAGGTTAACAGGGTGATGTTCAGACAGATCTGGACCAGCCAGGTTAACAGGGTGATGTTCAGACAGATCTGGACCAGCCAGGTTAACAGGGTGATGTTCAGACAGATCTGGACCAGCCAGGTTAACAGGGTGATGTTCAGACAGATCTGGACCAGCCAGGTTAACAGAGTGATGGTCAGACAGATCTGGACCAGCCAGGTTAACAGGGTGATGTTCAGACAGATCTGGACCAGCCAGGTTAACAGGGTGATGTTCAGACAGATCTGGACCAGCCAGGTTAACAGAGTGATGTTCAGAAAGATCTGGACCAGCCAGGTTAACAGGGTGATGTTCAGACAGATCTGGACCAGCCAGGTTAACAGGGTGATGTTCAGACAGATCTGGACCAGCCAGGTTAACAGGGTGATGTTCAGACAGATCTGGACCAGCCAGGTTAACAGGGTGATGTTCAGACAGATCTGGACCAGCCAGGTTAACAGGGTGATGTTCAGACAGATCTGGACCAGCCAGGTTAACAGGGTGATGTTCACAGATCTGGACCAGCCAGGTTAACAGGGTGATGTTCAGACAGATCTGGACCAGCCAGGTTAACAGGGTGATGTTCAGACAGATCTGGACCAGCCAGGTTAACAGGGTGATGTTCACAGATCTGGACCAGCCAGGTTAACAGGGTGATGTTCAGACAGATCTGGACCAGCCAGGTTAACAGGGTGATGTTCACAGATCTGGACCAGCCAGGTTAACAGGGTGATGTTCAGACAGATCTGGACCAGCCAGGTTAACAGGGTGATGTTCAGACAGATCTGGACCAGCCAGGTTAACAGGGTGATGTTCAGACAGATCTGGACCAGCCAGGTTAACAGGGTGATGTTCAGACAGATCTGGACCAGCCAGGTTAACAGGGTGATGTTCACAGATCTGGACCAGCCAGGTTAACAGGGTGATGTTCAGACAGATCTGGACCAGCCAGGTTAACAGGGTGATGTTCAGACAGATCTGGACCAGCCAGGTTAACAGGGTGATGTTCACAGATCTGGACCAGCCAGGTTAACAGGGTGATGTTCAGACAGATCTGGACCAGCCAGGTTAACAGGGTGATGTTCACAGATCTGGACCAGCCAGGTTAACAGGGTGATGTTCACAGATCTGGACCAGCCAGGTTAACAGGGTGATGTTCAGACAGATCTGGACCAGCCAGGTTAACAGGGTGATGTTCAGACAGATCTGGACCAGCCAGGTTAACAGGGTGATGTTCAGACAGATCTGGACCAGCCAGGTTAACAGGGTGATGTTCAGACAGATCTGGACCAGCCAGGTTAACAGGGTGATGTTCAGACAGATCTGGACCAGCCAGGTTAACAGAGTGATGGTCAGACAGATCTGGACCAGCCAGGTTAACAGGGTGATGTTCAGACAGATCTGGACCAGCCAGGTTAACAGGGTGATGTTCAGACAGATCTGGACCAGCCAGGTTAACAGAGTGATGTTCAGAAAGATCTGGACCAGCCAGGTTAACAGGGTGATGTTCAGACAGATCTGGACCAGCCAGGTTAACAGGGTGATGTTCAGACAGATCTGGACCAGCCAGGTTAACAGGGTGATGTTCAGACAGATCTGGACCAGCCAGGTTAACAGGGTGATGTTCAGACAGATCTGGACCAGCCAGGTTAACAGGGTGATGTTCAGACAGATCTGGACCAGCCAGGTTAACAGGGTGATGTTCACAGATCTGGACCAGCCAGGTTAACAGGGTGATGTTCAGACAGATCTGGACCAGCCAGGTTAACAGGGTGATGTTCAGACAGATCTGGACCAGCCAGGTTAACAGGGTGATGTTCACAGATCTGGACCAGCCAGGTTAACAGGGTGATGTTCAGACAGATCTGGACCAGCCAGGTTAACAGGGTGATGTTCACAGATCTGGACCAGCCAGGTTAACAGGGTGATGTTCACAGATCTGGACCAGCCAGGTTAACAGGGTGATGTTCACAGATCTGGACCAGCCAGGTTAACAGGGTGATGTTCAGACAGATCTGGACCAGCCAGGTTAACAGGGTGATGTTCACAGATCTGGACCAGCCAGGTTAACAGGGTGATGTTCACAGATCTGGACCAGCCAGGTAAACAGGGTGATGTTCAGACAGATCTGGACCAGCCAGGTTAACAGAGTGATGGTCAGACAGATCTGGACCAGCCAGGTTAACAGGGTGATGTTCAGACAGATCTGGACCAGCCAGGTTAACAGGGTGATGTTCAGACAGATCTGGACCAGCCAGGTTAACAGAGTGATGTTCAGAAAGATCTGGACCAGCCAGGTTAACAGAGTGATGGTCAGACAGATCTGGACCAGCCAGGTTAACAGGGTGATGTTCAGACAGATCTGGACCAGCCAGGTTAACAGGGTGATGTTCAGACAGATCTGGACCAGCCAGGTTAACAGGGTGATGTTCAGACAGATCTGGACCAGCCAGGTTAACAGGGTGATGTTCAGACAGATCTGGACCAGCCAGGTTAACAGGGTGATGTTCAGACAGATCTGGACCAGCTAGGCCAGTAGTGGGTCTGTACCAAGCAAGAGAAGCCTTGATTGTAATCTAGCAGTACCATTACATTGGCGTGGTCCCGTGGCGGTGCCTGTGTTGTCATGGGAGGGCTCCTCAGCCATATCTGTCTCTCCCTCTGTGTCTAACCTTCTACCTCTTATTTGTCTCTCTGCTGTTCTGCTATCTGTGAGGCACCCAGCGTCTAGCTCAGCGTCTCAACCTTTGACAGGTTCAACAACCCTGTCTCTCCCTCACTGTGACATCTTTGACAGTCCCTGTGTCTCCGCTGTCCTCAAGGTCCCCCTGTGTCTCCGCTGTCCTCAAGGTCCCCCTCAGGCTCCTTGTCTAACTGACACAGTCCTCCTAGAAGCCCCTGTCTAATCCTGTGCTATAGACCTGGTACAGCCTCCCTCTCCCTGCCCTGTCTAACCAGCCCCTCCCTCCCTCCCTCTCCCTGCCCTGTCTAACCAGCCCCTCCCTCCCTCCCTCCCTCTCCCTGCCCTGTCTAACCAGCCCCTCCCTCCCTCCCTCTCCCTGCCCTGTCTAACCAGCCCCTCCCTCCCTCCCTCTCCCTGCCCTGTCTAACCAGCCCCTCTCCCTCCCTCCCTGTCTAACCAGCCCCCTCTCTCCCTCCCTCTCCCTGCCCTGTCTAACCAGCCCCTCTCCCTCCCTCCCTGTCTAACCAGCCCCCTCTCTCCCTCCCTCTCCCTGCCCTGTCTAACCAGCCCCTCTCCCTCCCTCCCTGTCTAACCAGCCCCCTCTCTCCATCCCTCTCCCTGCCCTGTCTAACCAGCCCTCTCTCTCCATCCCTCTCCCTGCCCTGTCTAACCAGCCCCTCTCCCTCCCTCTCTGTCTAACCAGCCCCCTCTCTCTCTCCCTCTCCCTGCCCTGTCTAACCAGCCCCTCTCCCTCCCTCTCTGTCTAACCAGCCCCTCTCCCTCCCTCCCTGTCTAACCAGCCCCTCTCCCTCCCTCTCTGTCTAACCAGCCCCCTCTCTCCCTCCCTCTCCCTGCCCTGTCTAACCAGCCCCCCCCTCCCTCTCTGTCTAACCAGCCCCCTCTCTCTCCATCCCTCTCCCTGCCCTGTCTAACCAGCCCCTCTCCCTCCCTCCCTCTCCCTGCCCTGTCTAACCAGCCCCTCTCCCTCCCTCTCTGTCTAACCAGCCCCCTCTCTCTCTCCCTCTCCCTGCCCTGTCTAACCAGCCCCTCTCCCTCCCTCTCTGTCTAACCAGCCCCCTCTCCCCCCTCTCTCTGCCCTGTCTAACCAGCCCCCCCCCTCCCTCTCTGTCTAACCAGCCCCCTCTCTCTCCATCCCTCTCCCTGCCCTGTCTAACCAGCCCCTCTCCCTCCCTCTCTGTCTAACCAGCCCCCTCTCTCTCCATCCCTCTCCCTGCCCTGTCTAACCAGCCCCTCTCCCTCCCTCTCTGTCTAACCAGCCCCTCTCCCTCCCTCCCTCTGTCTAACCAGCCCCCTCTCTCCCTCCCTCTCCCTGCCCTGTCTAACCAGCCCCCCCCCTCCCTCTCTGTCTAACCAGCCCCTCCCTCCCTCCCTCTCCCTGCCCTGTCTAACCAGCCCCTCCCTCCCTCCCTCTCCCTGCCCTGTCTAACCAGCCCCTCTCCCTCCCTCCCTGTCTAACCAGCCCCCTCTCTCCCTCCCTCTCCCTGCCCTGTCTAACCAGCCCCTCTCCCTCCCTCCCTGTCTAACCAGCCCCCTCTCTCCCTCCCTCTCCCTGCCCTGTCTAACCAGCCCCTCTCCCTCCCTCCCTGTCTAACCAGCCCCCTCTCTCCCTCCCTCTCCCTGCCCTGTCTAACCAGCCCCTCTCCCTCCCTCCCTGTCTAACCAGCCCCCTCTCTCCCTCCCTCTCCCTGCCCTGTCTAACCAGCCCCTCTCCCTCCCTCTCTGTCTAACCAGCCCCCTCTCTCTCTCCCTCTCCCTGCCCTGTCTAACCAGCCCCTCTCCCTCCCTCCCTGTCTAACCAGCCCCCTCTCTCCCTCCCTCTCCCTGCCCTGTCTAACCAGCCCCTCTCCCTCCCTCCCTGTCTAACCAGCCCCCTCTCTCCCTCCCTCTCCCTGCCCTGTCTAACCAGCCCCTCTCCCTCCCTCTCTGTCTAACCAGCCCCCTCTCTCTCTCCCTCTCCCTGCCCTGTCTAACCAGCCCCTCTCCCTCCCTCCCTGTCTAACCAGCCCCCTCTCTCCCTCCCTCTCCCTGCCCTGTCTAACCAGCCCCTCTCCCTCCCTCCCTGTCTAACCAGCCCCCTCTCTCCCTCCCTCTCCCTGCCCTGTCTAACCAGCCCCTCTCCCTCCCTCCCTGTCTAACCAGCCCCCTCTCTCCCTCCCTCTCCCTGCCCTGTCTAACCAGCCCCTCTCCCTCCCTCTCTGTCTAACCAGCCCCCTCTCTCCATCCCTCTCCCTGCCCTGTCTAACCAGCCCCTCTCCCTCCCTCTCTGTCTAACCAGCCCCCTCTCTCTCTCCCTCTCCCTGCCCTGTCTAACCAGCCCCTCTCCCTCCCTCTCTGTCTAACCAGCCCCTCTCCCTCCCTCCCTGTCTAACCAGCCCCTCTCCCTCCCTCTCTGTCTAACCAGCCCCCTCTCTCCCTCCCTCTCCCTGCCCTGTCTAACCAGCCCCTCTCCCTCCCTCTCCCTGCCCTGTCTAACCAGCCCCTCTCCCTCCCTCTCTGTCTAACCAGCCCCCTCTCTCTCTCCCTCTCCCTGCCCTGTCTAACCAGCCCCTCTCCCTCCCTCTCTGTCTAACCAGCCCCCTCTCTCCCTCCCTCTCCCTGCCCTGTCTAACCAGCCCCCCCCTCCCTCTCTGTCTAACCAGCCCCCTCTCTCTCCATCCCTCTCCCTGCCCTGTCTAACCAGCCCCTCTCCCTCCCTCTCTGTCTAACCAGCCCCCTCTCTCTCCATCCCTCTCCCTGCCCTGTCTAACCAGCAACTCTCCCTCCCTCTCTGTCTAACCAGCCCCTCTCCCTCCCTCTCTGTCTAACCAGCCCCCTCTCTCCCTCCCTCTCCCTGCCCTGTCTAACCAGCCCCCCCCCCCTCCCTCTCTGTCTAACCAGCCCCCTCTCTCTCCCTCCCTCTCCCTGCCCTGTCTAACCAGCCCCCCCCCTCCCTCTCTGTCTAACCAGCCCCCTCTCTCTCCATCCCTCTCCCTGCCCTGTCTAACCAGCCCCCCCCCCTCCCTCTCTGTCTAACCAGCCCCCTCTCTCTCCATCCCTCTCCCTGCCCTGTCTAACCAGCCCCTCTCCCTCCCTCTCTGTCTAACCAGCCCCCTCTCTCCCTCCCCCTCCCTCTCTGTCTAACCAGCCCCTCTCCCTCCCTGCCCTGTCTAACCAGCCCCTCTCCCTCCCTCTCTGTCTAACCAGCCCCCTCTCTCCATCCCTCTCCCTGCCCTGTCTAACCAGCCCCTCTCCCTCCCTGCCCTGTCTAACCAGCCCCCTCTCTCCATCCCTCTCCCTGCCCTGTCTAACCAGCCCCTCTCCCTCCCTGCCCTGTCTAACCAGCCCCCTCTCTCCCTCCCTCTCGCTGCCCTGTCTAACCAGCCCCTCTCCCTCCCTGCCCTGTCTAACCAGCCCCCTCTCCCCCCCTCTCCCTGCCCTGTCTAACCAGCCCCCCCCCTCCCTCTCTGTCTAACCAGCCCCCTCTCTCTCCATCCCTCTCCCTGCCCTGTCTAACCAGCCCCTCTCCCTCCCTCTCTGTCTAACCAGCCCCCTCTCTCTCCATCCCTCTCCCTGCCCTGTCTAACCAGCCCCTCTCCCTCCCTCTCTGTCTAACCAGCCCCTCTCCCTCCCTCTCTGTCTAACCAGCCCCCTCTCTCCCTCCCTCTCCCTGCCCTGTCTAACCAGCCCCCCCCCTCCCTCTCTGTCTAACCAGCCCCCTCTCCCTCCCTGCCCTGTCTAACCAGCCCCCTCTCTCCCTCCCTCTCGCTGCCCTGTCTAACCAGCCCCTCTCCCTCCCTGCCCTGTCTAACCAGCCCCCTCTCCCCCCTCTCCCTGCCCTGTCTAACCAGCCCCCCCCCTCCCTCTCTGTCTAACCAGCCCCCTCTCTCTCCATCCCTCTCCCTGCCCTGTCTAACCAGCCCCTCTCCCTCCCTCTCTGTCTAACCAGCCCCCTCTCTCTCCATCCCTCTCCCTGCCCTGTCTAACCAGCCCCTCTCCCTCCCTCTCTGTCTAACCAGCCCCTCTCCCTCCCTCTCTGTCTAACCAGCCCCCTCTCTCCCTCCCTCCCTCTCCCTGCCCTGTCTAACCAGCCCCCCCCCTCCCTCTCTGTCTAACCAGCCCCCTCTCTCTCCCTCCCTCTCCCTGCCCTGTCTAACCAGCCCCTCCCTCCCTCCCTCCCTCTCCCTGCCCTGTCTAACCAGCCCCTCCCTCCCTCCCTCTCCCTGCCCTGTCTAACCAGCCCCTCTCCCTCCCTCCCTCCCTCTCTGTCTAACCAGCCCCCTCTCTCCCTCCCTCTCCCTGCCCTGTCTAACCAGCCCCCCCCCTCCCTCTCTGTCTAACCAGCCCCCTCTCTCTCCCTCCCTCTCCCTGCCCTGTCTAACCAGCCCCTCCCTCCCTCCCTCTCCCTGCCCTGTCTAACCAGCCCCTCCCTCCCTCCCTCTCCCTGCCCTGTCTAACCAGCCCCTCTCCCTCCCTCCCTGTCTAACCAGCCCCCTCTCTCCCTCCCTCTCCCTGCCCTGTCTAACCAGCCCCTCTCCCTCCCTCCCTGTCTAACCAGCCCCCTCTCTCCCTCCCTCTCCCTGCCCTGTCTAACCAGCCCCTCTCCCTCCCTCCCTGTCTAACCAGCCCCCTCTCTCCCTCCCTCTCCCTGCCCTGTCTAACCAGCCCCTCTCCCTCCCTCCCTGTCTAACCAGCCCCCTCTCTCCCTCCCTCTCCCTGCCCTGTCTAACCAGCCCCTCTCCCTCCCTCTCTGTCTAACCAGCCCCCTCTCTCTCTCCCTCTCCCTGCCCTGTCTAACCAGCCCCTCTCCCTCCCTCCCTGTCTAACCAGCCCCCTCTCTCCCTCCCTCTCCCTGCCCTGTCTAACCAGCCCCTCTCCCTCCCTCCCTGTCTAACCAGCCCCCTCCCTCCATCCCTCTCCCTGCCCTGTCTAACCAGCCCCTCTCCCTCCATCCCTCTCCCTGCCCTGTCTAACCAGCCCTCTCTCTCCATCCCTCTCCCTGCCCTGTCTAACCAGCCCCTCTCCCTCCCTCTCTGTCTAACCAGCCCCCTCTCTCTCTCCCTCTCCCTGCCCTGTCTAACCAGCCCCTCTCCCTCCCTCTCTGTCTAACCAGCCCCTCTCCCTCCCTCCCTGTCTAACCAGCCCCTCTCCCTCCCTCTCTGTCTAACCAGCCCCCTCTCTCCCTCCCTCTCCCTGCCCTGTCTAACCAGCCCCTCTCCCTCCCTCTCCCTGCCCTGTCTAACCAGCCCCTCTCCCTCCCTCTCTGTCTAACCAGCCCCCTCTCTCTCTCCCTCTCCCTGCCCTGTCTAACCAGCCCCTCTCCCTCCCTCTCTGTCTAACCAGCCCCCTCTCTCCCTCCCTCTCCCTGCCCTGTCTAACCAGCCCCCCCCTCCTTCTCTGTCTAACCAGCCCCCTCTCTCTCCATCCCTCTCCCTGCCCTGTCTAACCAGCCCCTCTCCCTCCCTCTCTGTCTAACCAGCCCCCTCTCTCTCCATCCCTCTCCCTGCCCTGTCTAACCAGCAACTCTCCCTCCCTCTCTGTCTAACCAGCCCCTCTCCCTCCCTCTCTGTCTAACCAGCCCCCTCTCTCCCTCCCTCTCCCTGCCCTGTCTAACCAGCCCCCCCCCTCCCTCTCTGTCTAACCAGCCCCCTCTCTCTCCCTCCCTCTCCCTGCCCTGTCTAACCAGCCCCCCCCCCTCCCTCTCTGTCTAACCAGCCCCCTCTCTCTCCATCCCTCTCCCTGCCCTGTCTAACCAGCCCCCCCCCCTCCCTCTCTGTCTAACCAGCCCCCTCTCTCTCCATCCCTCTCCCTGCCCTGTCTAACCAGCCCCTCTCCCTCCCTCTCTGTCTAACCAGCCCCTCTCCCTCCCTCTCTGTCTAACCAGCCCCCTCTCTCCATCCCTCTCCCTGCCCTGTCTAACCAGCCCCTCTCCCTCCCTGCCCTGTCTAACCAGCCCCCTCTCTCCATCCCTCTCCCTGCCCTGTCTAACCAGCCCCTCTCCCTCCCTGCCCTGTCTAACCAGCCCCCTCTCTCCCTCCCTCTCGCTGCCCTGTCTAACCAGCCCCTCTCCCTCCCTGCCCTGTCTAACCAGCCCCCTCTCTCCATCCCTCTCCCTGCCCTGTCTAACCAGCCCCTCTCCCTCCCTGCCCTGTCTAACCAGCCCCCTCTCTCCCTCCCTCTCCCTGCCCTGTCTAACCAGCCCCTCTCCATCCCTGCCCTGTCTAACCAGCCCCCTCTCTCCATCCCTCTCCCTGCCCTGTCTAACCAGCCCCTCTCCCTCCCTGCCCTGTCTAACCAGCCCCCTCTCTCCCTCCCTCTCCCTGCCCTGTCTAACCAGCCCCTCTCCCTCCCTGCCCTGTCTAACCAGCCCTCTCTCTCCCTCCCTCTCCCTGCCCTGTCTAACCAGCCCCTCTCCCTCCCTCTCTGTCTAACCAGCCCCCTCTCTCCATCCCTCTCCCTCCCTGTCTAACCAGCCCCCTCTCCCTCCCTCTCTGTCTAACCAGCCCCTCTCCCTCCCTGCCCTGTCTAACCAGCCCCCTCTCTCCCTCCCTCTCCCTGCCCTGTCTAACCAGCCCCCTCTCCCTCCCTCCCTGTCTAACCAGCCCCTCTCCCTCCCTCTCTGTCTAACCAGCCCCCTCTCTCCATCCCTCTCCCTGCCCTGTCTAACCAGCCCCCTCTCCCTCCCTCTCTGTCTAACCAGCCCCTCTCCCTCCCTGCCCTGTCTAACCAGCCCCCTCTCTCCCTCCCTCTCCCTGCCCTGTCTAACCAGCCACCTCTCCCTCCCTCCCTGTCTAACCAGCCCCTCTCCCTCCCTGCCCTGTCTAACCAGCCCCCTCTCTCCATCCCTCTCCCTGCCCTGTCTAACCAGCCCCTCTCCCTCCCTGCCCTGTCTAACCAGCCCCCTCTCTCCCTCCCTCTCCCTGCCCTGTCTAACCAGCCCCTCTCCCTCCCTCTCTGTCTAACCAGCCCCCTCTCTCCCTCCCTCTCCCTGCCCTGTCTAACCAGCCCCTCTCCCTCCCTCTCTGTCTAACCAGCCCCCTCTCTCCCTCCCTCTCCCTGCCCTGTCTAACCAGCCCCTCTCCCTCCCTCTCTGTCTAACCAGCCCCCTCGCTCCCTCCCTCTCCCTGCCCTGTCTAACCAGCCCCTCTCCCTCCCTCTCTGTCTAACCAGCCCCTCTCTCCATCCCTCTCCCTGCCCTGTCTAACCAGCCCCTCTCCCTCCCTGCCCTGTCTAACCAGCCCCCTCTCTCCCTCCCTCTCCCTGCCCTGTCTAACCAGCCCCTCTCCCTCCCTGCCCTGTCTAACCAGCCCCCTCTCTCCCTCCCTCTCCCTGCCCTGTCTAACCAGCCCCTCTCCCTCCCTCTCCCTGCCCTGTCTAACCAGCCCCTCTCCCTCCCTGCCCTGTCTAACCAGCCCCCTCTCTCTCTCCCTCTCCCTGCCCTGTCTAACCAGCCCCTCTCCCTCCCTCTCTGTCTAACCAGCCCCCTCTCTCCCTCCCTCTCCCTGCCCTGTCTAACCAGCCCCCCCCCTCCCTCTCTGTCTAACCAGCCCCCTCTCTCTCCATCCCTCTCCCTGCCCTGTCTAACCAGCCCCTCTCCCTCCCTCTCTGTCTAACCAGCCCCCTCTCTCTCCATTCCTCTCCCTGCCCTGTCTAACCAGCCCCTCTCCCTCCCTCTCTGTCTAACCAGCCCCTCTCCCTCCCTCTCTGTCTAACCAGCCCCCTCTCTCCCTCCCTCTCCCTGCCCTGTCTAACCAGCCCCCCCCCCCTCCCTCTCTGTCTAACCAGCCCCCTCTCTCTCCCTCCCTCTCCCTGCCCTGTCTAACCAGCCCCCCCCCCCCTCCCTCTCTGTCTAACCAGCCCCCCCCCCTCCCTCTCTGTCTAACCAGCCCCCTCTCTCCATCCCTCTCCCTCCCTGTCTAACCAGCCCCCTCTCCCTCCCTCTCTGTCTAACCAGCCCCTCTCCCTCCCTGCCCTGTCTAACCAGCCCCCTCTCTCCCTCCCTCTCCCTGCCCTGTCTAACCAGCCCCCTCTCCCTCCCTCCCTGTCTAACCAGCCCCTCTCCCTCCCTCTCTGTCTAACCAGCCCCCTCTCTCCATCCCTCTCCCTGCCCTGTCTAACCAGCCCCCTCTCCCTCCCTCTCTGTCTAACCAGCCCCTCTCCCTCCCTGCCCTGTCTAACCAGCCCCCTCTCTCCCTCCCTCTCCCTGCCCTGTCTAACCAGCCCCCTCTCCCTCCCTCCCTGTCTAACCAGCCCCTCTCCCTCCCTGCCCTGTCTAACCAGCCCCCTCTCTCCATCCCTCTCCCTGCCCTGTCTAACCAGCCCCTCTCCCTCCCTGCCCTGTCTAACCAGCCCCCTCTCTCCCTCCCTCTCCCTGCCCTGTCTAACCAGCCCCTCTCCCTCCCTCTCTGTCTAACCAGCCCCCTCTCTCCCTCCCTCTCCCTGCCCTGTCTAACCAGCCCCTCTCCCTCCCTCTCTGTCTAACCAGCCCCCTCTCTCCCTCCCTCTCCCTGCCCTGTCTAACCAGCCCCTCTCCCTCCCTCTCTGTCTAACCAGCCCCCTCTCTCCCTCCCTCTCCCTGCCCTGTCTAACCAGCCCCTCTCCCTCCCTCTCTGTCTAACCAGCCCCTCTCTCCATCCCTCTCCCTGCCCTGTCTAACCAGCCCCTCTCCCTCCCTGCCCTGTCTAACCAGCCCCCTCTCTCCCTGCCCTGTCTAACCAGCCCCTCTCCCTCCCTGCCCTGTCTAACCAGCCCCTCTCCCTCCCTGCCCTGTCTAACCAGCCCCCTCTCTCCCTCCCTCTCCCTGCCCTGTCTAACCAGCCCCTCTCCCTCCCTCTCCCTGCCCTGTCTAACCAGCCCCTCTCCCTCCCTGCCCTGTCTAACCAGCCCCCTCTCTCCCTCCCTCTCCCTGCCCTGTCTAACCTGTGTATTGACAGTCAGTGAGGCTGCCTGCTGGCTAAACAGAGGAATCCAGTGACTCATCATCGCAGTACAGTAGCCCGCTGGCACAAAGAGAGGCATGGGAGGCCAATACAATCCATCATTACTTTCATCACACAGTCCCCATGACAACCAACTCACTCCTAAATCATCAGTGGGTGGGAGCCGGTTTGTCGGTGTGTCTGTATGTCTGTATGTCTGTATGTCGCTGTGTTCATTATGGACTGACGGTGGTGATGGAGTACTGGCCTCCCATCATAGGGCCCTGGTCTAAAGTAGTGCACTATATAGGGAATAGGGCCCTGGTCTAAAGTAGTGCACTATATAGGGAATAGGGCTCTGGTCTAAAGTAGTGCACTATATAGGGAATAGGGCCTTGGTCTAAAGTAGTGCACTATATAGGGAATAGGGCTCTGGTCTAAAGTAGTACACTATATAGGGAATAGGGCCCTGGTCTAAAGTAGTGCACTATATAGGGAATAGGGCCCTGGTCTAAAGTAGTGCACTATATAGGGAATAGGGCCCTGGTCTAAAGTAGTGCACTATATAGGGAATAGGGCCCTGGTCTAAAGTAGTGCACTATATAGGGAATAGGGCCCTGGTCTAAAGTAGTGCACTATATAGGGAATAGGGCCCTGGTCTAAAGTAGTGCACTATATAGGGAATAGGGCCCTGGTCTAAAGTAGTGCACTATATAGGGAATAGGGCCCTGGTCTAAAGTAGTGCACTATATAGGGAATAGGGCCCTGGTCTAAAGTAGTGCACTATATAGGGAATAGGGCCCTGGTCTAAAGTAGTGCACTATATAGGGAATAGGGCCCTGGTCTAAAGTAGTGCACTATATAGGAGAGAGCGATAGATCGATAGAGCGATAGATCTGCTGTTCAAAACTCCAGAGATCCAGGCGATATAGAATTTACATACACTTAGGTTGGAGTCATTAAAACTCGTTTTTCAAACACTCCACAAAATGTCTTGTTAACAAACTATAGTTTTGGCAAGTCGGTTAGGACATCTACTTTGTGCATGACACAAGTCATTTTTCCAACAATTGTTTACAGACAGATTATTTCACTTATAATTCACTGTATCACAATTCCAGTGGGTCAGAAGTTCACATACACTCAGTTGACTGTTCCTTTAAACAGCTTGGAAAATTCCAGAAATTATGTCATGGCTTTAGAAGCTTCTGATAGGCTAATTGACATCATTTGAGTCAATTGGAGGTGTACCTGTGGATGTATTTCAAGGCCTACCTTCAAACTCAGTGCCTCTTTGCTTGACATCATGGGAAAATCAAAAGAAATCAGCCAAGACCTCAGAAAAAAAATTGTAGACCTCTTCAAGTCTGGTTCATCCTTGGGAGCAAATTCCAAACGCCTGAAGGTACCATGTTCATCTGTACAAACAATAGTACGCAAGTATAAACACCATGGGACCACGCAACCGCCATACCGCTCAGGAAGGAGACGCGTTCTGTCTCCTAGAGATGAACATACTTTTGTGCGAAAAGTGCAAATCAATCCCAGAACAACAACAAAGGACCTTGTGAAGATGCTGGAGGAAACAGGTACAAAAGTATCTATATCCACAGTAAAACGAGTCCTATATCGCTCAGCAAGGAAGAAGCTACTGCCCCAAAACCGCCATAAAAAAAAGCCAGACTATGGTTTGCAACTGCACATGGGGACAAAGATCATACTTTTTGGAGAAATGTCCTCTGGTCTGATGAAAAAAAAAAAAATGTTTGGCCATAATGACCATCGTTATGGTTGGTCGAAAAAGGGGGAGTCTTGCAAGCCAAAGAACACCATCCCAACCGTGAAGCACGGGGGTGGCAGCATCATGTTGTGGGGGTGCTTTGCTGCAGGAGGGAATGGTGCACTTTACAAAATAGATGGCATCATGAGGTAGGAAAAGTATGTGTATATATTGAAGCAACATCTCAAGACATCAGTCAGGAAGTTAAAGCTTGGTCGCAAATGGGTCTTCCAAATGGACAATGACCACAAGCATACTTCCAAAGTTGTGGCAAAATGGCTTAAGGACAACAAAGTCAAGGTATTGGAGTGGCCATTACAAAGCCCTGACCCCAATCCTACAGACAATTTGTGGGCAGAACTGAAAAAGTGTGTGCGAGCAAGGAGGCCTACAAACCTGACTCAGTTACACGAGCTCTGTCAGGAGGAATGGGCCAAAATTCACCCAACTTATTGTAGGAAGCTTGTGGAAGGCTACCCGAAACATTTGACCCAAGTTAACCAATTTAAAGGCAATGCTACCAAATACTAATTGAGTGTATGTAAACTTCCGACCCACTGGGAATGTGATGAAATAAATAAAAGCAGAAATAAATCATTCTCTCTACTATTATTCTGACATTTCACATTCTTAAAATAAAGTGGTGATCCTAACTGAACTAAGACAGGGAATTTTTACCAGGATTAAATGTCAGGAATTGTGAAAAACTGAGTTTAAATGTATTTGGCTCAGGTGTATTATTGTACACAGGGTGTATGTAAACTTCCGACTTCAACGGTATAATGAGAGAGAGAGACTGCTGTTCAAAAATCCAGTTATTACATAGTGACATGTAGAGAATCCTCTGGTGTAAACTAAGTAGTCTGTCCTTTATAACAATATACAGTATAGCTCCTTTCAAGAGGTACAGTGCATTCGGAAAGTATTCAGACCCCTTCCCTTGTTCCACATTTTGTTACAGCCTTATTCTAAAATGTATTGAATTAAAATGTTTCCTCAATCTAAACACAATACCTCATAATGACAAAGCGAAAACAGGTTTTTCAATTTTTTTTGCAAATGTATTGAAAATAAAAAAACACAAATACGAGTCTTTGCTATGAGACTCGAAATTGAGCTCAGGTGCATCCTGTTTCCATTGATCATCCTTGAGATGTTTCTGCAACTTGATTGGATTTGGAAAGGCACACACCTGTCTGTCTATATAGGGTCCCACAGTTGACAGTGGATGTCAGAGCAAAAACCAGGAATTGTCCGTAGAGCTCCGAGACAGGATTGTGTCGAGGCACAGATCTGGGGAAGGGTACAAAACAATTTTTGCAGCACTGAAGGTCCCCAAAAACACAGCGGTCTCCATCATTCCTAAATGGAAGACTTTGGGAACCACCAAGACTCTTCCTAGAGCTGGTCGCCCAGGAGAGAAGGGCCTTGGTCAGGGAGGTGACCAAGAACCCGATGGTCACTCTGACAGAGCTCCAGAGTTCCTCTGTGGAGATGGGAGAACCTTCCAGAAGGACAACCATCTCTGCAGCACTCCACAAATCAGGACTTTATGGTAGAGTGGCCAGACGGAAGCCACTCCTCAGTAAAAGGCACATGACAGCCCACTAGGAGTTTGCCAAAAGGCCCCTAAAGGACCCATCCCTACAGTGAAGCATCGTGGTGGCAGCATCATGCTGTGGGGATGTTTTTCTGTGGCAAGGATTAGGAGACTAGTCAAGATTTAGGGAAAGATGAACGGAGCAAAGTACAGAGAGATCCTTGATGAAAACCTGCTCCAGAGCACTCAGGACCTCAGACTGGGGCGAAGGTTCACCTTCCAACAGGACAACAACCCTAAGCACACAGCCAAGATAATGCAAGAGTGGTTTCAGGACAAGTCTCTGAATGTCCTTGAGTGGCCCAGCCAGAGCCTGGACTTGAACCCAATCATACATCTCTGAAGAGACCTGAAAATAGCTGTGTAGTGACACACCCCCATCCAACTTGACAGAACTTGAGAGGATCTGCAGAGAAGAATGGGAGAAACTGCCCAAATACAGGTGTGCCAAGCTTGTAGCGTCATACCCAAGAAGACTTGAGGCTGTAATCGCTGCCAAAGGTTCTTCAACAAAGTACTGAGTAAAGGGTCTGAATACTTATGTAAATGTGATATTGCAGTTTTTTTATATATATATATATATACATTTTCAAAAATGTCTAAAGATCTGTATTTGCTTTGTCATTATATTGTGTGTAGATTGATGAGGGGGAAAAATTCTTTAATCAATTTTAGAATAAGACTAACGTAACAAAATGTGGAGAAAGTGAAGGGGTCTGAATGCACTGCACATACTTAGGCATTTGGATTGATATGGATTTGACATTTAAAAAACACACTGAACAAAAATATAAACACAACATGCAACAATTTCAAAGATTTTGCTGAGTTACAATTCATATAAGGAAATCAGTCAATTGAAATAAATGAATTAGGCCCTAATCTATGGATTCACATGACTGGGCTGGCCTGCGAGGGCATAGGTCCAGCCACTGGGGAGCCAGGCCCAGCCAATCAGGCGGAGTATTTCCCCACAATAGGGAAATACTCCCGTTTAATCAGCTTCTTGATATACCACACATGTCAGCTGGATGGATTATCTTGACA
>NC_092097.1:59305457-59307957 GCF_045679555.1 Salvelinus alpinus
TTGTTGGCTCTCTACTCCAGCTACCAGCTGTTTCTCACACAGAGAGACACATATAAAGCTCTCCCTCGCCCTCCATTTGGCAAATCTGACCATAACTCTATCCTCCTGATTCCTGCTTACAAGTAAAAACTCAAACAGGAAGTACCAGCTCAATACGGAAGTGGTCTGATGAAGCGGATGCTAAGCTACAGGACTGTTTCACTAGCACAGAATGGAATATGTTCTGGATTAATCCGATAACATTGAGGAGTTTACCGACGATGTCATCCCCACAGTAACCATACAGTGCATTCAGAAAGTATTCAGACCCCTTGACTTTTTCCACTTTGTTACGTTACAGCCTTATTCTAAAATGGATTAAATAGTTTTTTTCCTCATCAATCTACACAAAATACCACATAATGACAAAGCAAAAATTATTTCTTTTTTTGGGCAAAACATTTACATAAGTATTCAGGTACTTTGTTGAAGCACCTTTGGCAACAATTACAGCCTCCAAACATCTTGGTTATGACGCCTCCAGCTTGGCACACCTGTATTTGGGGAGTTTCTCCCATTCTTCTCTGCAGATCCTCTCAAGCTCTGTCAGGTTGGATGGGAAGCGTCGCTGCACAGCTATTTTCAGGTCTCTCCAGAGATGTTCGATACGGTTCAAGTCCGGACTCTGGCTGGGCCACTCAAGGACATTCAGAGACTTGTTTCGAAGCCACTCCTGCGTTGTCTTGGCTGTTTGCTTAGGGTGGTTGTCCTGTTGGAAGGTGAACCTTCACCCCAGTTTGAGGTCCTGAGCGTTCTGGAGCAGGTTTTCATCAAGGATCGCTCTGTACTTTGCTCCGTTCATCTTTCCCTCGATCCTGACTAGTCTCCCAGTTGCTTAAAAACATCCCCACAGCACAATGATGCCACCACCATGCTTCACGGTAGGGATGGTGCAAGGTTTCCTCCAGACGTGAAAAGCCAACTGACATTTACTCCTGAGGTGCTGACTTGCTGCACCCTCGACAACTACTGTGATTATTATTATTTGACCATGCTTGTCACTTATGAACATTTTGGCCATGTTCTGTTATAATCTCCACCCGGCACAGCAAGAAGAGGACTGGCCACCCCTCATAGCCTGGTTCCTTCTCTAGGTTTCTTCCTAGGTTTTGTCCTTTCTAGGGAGTTTTTCCTAGCCACAGTGCTTCTACACCTGCATTGCTTTCTGTTTGGGGTTTTAGGCTGGGTTTCTGTACAGCACTTTGATACCAGCTGATGTAAGAAGGGCTATATAAATACATTTGATTTGATGTGAGGCATGTCTTACCTTGCTTCATTGTAGCCTAGAGCTAAAATCCAGACATGGAAACGTAGAGTCAATTCTTTTATAATGACTTCCTCGGCGGCGCGTGAGTTTCAAGTTTGGGGAAGCTTACAATTTATCCTACCAGTTCTACAGTTCTGCGTTGCAGTTATGATTTTAACATGCACATTTTTGTGGAACAGTTTTAATTCAAAAATTTGTTAAAAATCTGAATTAAAATGATAAAAATGTAGAAGGTAAAAGTCAACTAATGTGAGATCCCCAGCCTCTGCCGTATGGAGACATTGATACAGCATGATCCATTGGTGGCTAAACAAATTAGCGCAAGGAACGAGCCAATTGGCCAATGCAGCTGTAAGCTTAAACCTAGGGATTCACATTTCAGTACATTTTGCTGCCAACAAATTGACCCTCATTTACAGGTCAACAAACGGTTACAATTGTAGTTTTTTCGTAAACAGTAAAATGATGTGACCAACAGGAAATACTATCAGAGATCTGTATATAATGACGAGATGCTTATCTTTCCTGCATAACAATGCGGTAAGGCAGCTTCGGCCCAAAATAAGCCCATAGACTTATTTTTGGACAGATTTAGTCAAGAGTGTGAAACCTCTCGCTTGGCCTCGTCCTCTCTGATATTATGCATACATACAAGGACCGGACAGTTAAGAGCTTAATGGAAACAAGCAACAATAGCAAGCCTATGTCTTCCAGTCAAAAGGCTAGAGTCTATTATTGAACGACTCCTGTAATGAAACAGATAATAAAACCTCATTTTCAAACATTAGTTCTAAACAGCACATCTAATGTGAGCAGTTGAACATCTCTGTTAGAGAAACTTACAAAGAGGGGGAATCTAATAGCGACAACTAGGATGGGTTGCTAAATATGACTAGGATTGTGCCTTGGGCTGCTGGACAACGAAATAAAGTTGACATGAAAACCAATAGAACAGGAGAGAAATGTTGGTTAACGGCATGAGGAAGTCTTTATAAAATAATTACCTCCCCGTTTCTATGGATGGATTTTCTCAAGGCTACTTTGAAGCAAGGTAAGAGATGCCTCATTATTTGAAGAAAAGTAAAACATTCAGGTTTCAAACAATTATACTGCCTCCAGCGCGCGTGGCGTTATACTGCCTCCAGCGCGCGTGGCGTTATACTGCCTCCAGCGCGCGTGGCGTTATACTGCCTC